>NC_138775.1:231929719-231977219 GCF_965119305.1 Pelophylax lessonae | reverse complement strand
TGTGGCACAAGCAACGTTATCTATGCTGTGGAATATACTTCTTGTCGCAAACAATATGTGGGATGTACATCCAGACCCTTGAGGACCAGAATAAATGAACATTTCCATGGAGCCTCATACAGCAATGATAAGAATTTGTCTAATGTATCTAAACATTTTAAATACATGCACCATGGAAATATGACTTCCTTTACCTTTCAAGGACTAGAAAGGGTTGGTTTGTCCTCCCGCAGGGGTGATATCCACCATAAGCTCCTATCCCGGGAGGTATGGTGGATATTTAACCTCCAAACAAGGATGCCTTTGGGAATAAATCATCGTTATGATGTGGATCTTTTCCTTAAGTGAATTACTTTATGACCTGTGTTGTGTATTTTTTTATGTATTTTAATGTACTATATATTTTGTTCCATTATGGCTGTCATCTGTTTTAACTAACACACATTGGAGACTACTTCCCTCCTACAATTTTGTAACAGCTGTTGAACCTTTTTTGGTCAGCACACACAGCACTTGATTTAATTACTAATTGCTTGGTGTGGGGGTAGAATCTCCCATTATGTGTGTATGTATATATATATATATATATATATATATGTATGTTTACTGTATATATATATATATATATATATATATATATATATATAAATGTTTTTTCATATGTTGTGTGTGCTGTGACCAAGGCTCATCGCCGAAATGCGTTAGGCACCTTGTCTATTTTACTCACTGACGTGTGACAATAAAGAATTGGAAGATTTACAGAGTTTCCGGCTGTCCCCTTGCTTGATATTGTATTCAATGGTGTTTGGAGAGATCACTGCAGCCTGTGCACCTGATAGACGTTTCCATTTACCTGATGGTTCCATTGTCCAGAGCGATGTGTTTTTGTCTGATCCTACACCCAGTAACCAGAGGGTACATTGACTGTATAAAGCCTGCCGCTCTGCAGCTACCTGTGTGGTCTTCCCTCCAGTACCCTGGACACTGAACTTGGAATCACCATGACTATATTGGTGCAGTAAAAACCAGGACTTGAGTGATACAATGTCAAAGTTTATTCCATAAAAGTGTAAGTTCCAGTATCATACAGAATTATACAGACACAAAATACAAAATACAAAACATATTAAAAACATGTGGCCAGAAATATATGTCACAGAAACTAGGGATGGCTGGGATGTCCTAAGAAAGACCAGACGCGTTTCGTGGGTAACCTTTCTCAGTTTTCACTGAGTTTTCACTGAGAAAGGTTACCCACCGAAACGCGTCTGGTCTTTCTTAGGACATCCCAGCCATCCCTAGTTTCTGTGACGTATATTTCTGGCCACATGTTTTTAATATGTTTTGCATTTTGTATTTTGTGTCTGTATAATTCTGTATGATACTGGAATTGAGTCCCCGTTCACATAGGGGCGATCCGACTTCGGGTGGCGACCTCCGAGGTCGCGGTGTGAGCAGCGCGCCGCGACCTCGGAGCGCCCGCCACGGACTTCATAACATTGAAGTCTATGGCGGTCGCCTCCGGGTCGCCCCAAAGAAGCTCCGGACCCTTTTTCTAAGTCGGAGCGACTTGTGTCGCTCCTATTAGAACGGGTCCGCAGCTTCCCTATGGAAGGCGACCTGCGGCGACCTGTGAGGCGACCAGGTCGCCTCACAGGTCGCCTAAGTGTGAACGGGGGCTTACACTTTTATGGAATAAACTTTGACATAGTATCACTCAAGTCCTGGTTTTTGCCATTCAAAGTCTCACCCTCCAGGGGATTTCTGTCTTTTTGATATTGCATTAGGGATGTTGGCAACTCCCAGGAAAACCACTGAATCCGAATTTCCTCTTCCATATTGGTGCAGTAGAGCCTGATTGTCTAACCATGCTGACACTTACAGGATCAGCCTGATTTCTGGTGTGCAGGTGTATTTGTAAATTAAATATAAATATAAAGATTGCATTCAGCTAATAATAATAGAAGACTGTGAAGTTTTTACTGCTGTCCCTGTGGCAGAAGTACAAAAACCATAGAGAGTACTTGTCACTTGGACAGAAAAGCACAGATAAAAATAACCTTTCAGAGATTCCTACCCTTTCCCATTTTATTGGTAAAAAAAACAAAAAAAACATAAATTTCCTATTACTAAGCCTCTCCAATGGGGGCATATAGAAACCTAGTAGAAGTTTTGATTCTTGGACTTTATGGACTTTATACAGTGTTCTTTTTCATAGAATTTTACCATAAAGTGTTTTTTATTTTTCTTTTTTCAAAAGACACAGTTCTCATTTAGAATCTTTAGGATCTGAGATACTTCCAAGTGTGTTTGATACCTGGTCCTCCTCTGTGATCCCGCTCACCTGCCAGCCCCACCACTGTGTTCTGTAGTGATATAAGAACCAGAGGAAAGGGTGGTTCCTTCTACTGACTCCAGCGTCAGTACAGGTGGGGACTGGGCATCCAACTCACCCACAAATGTGCTGGTGGCGGCAGATTCTTCAGCTGGTTTAGCTCTTGATAAAAAAAGTAAAGATGCTCTGTGTACCAAGAGAGGTGAACATAGAGAGAAGATACTGGGCACTGAGAGAGGTAACTGTAGAGGAAAGATCCGTGGCACCCAGAGAGGTAAGTATAGAGGGAAGATCCATGGCACCCAGAGAGGTAAGTATAGAGGGAAGATCCATGGCACCCAGAGAGGTAAGTATAGAGGGAAGATCCATGGCACCCAGAGAGGTAAGTATAGAGGGAAGATCCATGGCACTGAGAGGGGTAAGTGTAGAGGAAAGATCTGTGGCACCCAGAGAGGTAAGTATAGAGGGAAGATCCATGGCACTGAGAGGGGTAAGTGTGAAGAGAATATACATGGTACTAAGTGAATATGATACTTTTTTCAGGGACTTGCTTTTTGATTTTTTTTGTAGTGCCAATTTTTGCTCAAATAATGTTACTTGCGTTTAAAAGTTACAGTTCCAAAGCAAAGCAGGTGCACCTTTTTTTGGACTAGACAACAGAAATAGCACTTAGGAAATACATTGACGGTAGCAATTTCTACTCCTTACAAAATATAAGAAAATATTTTAAGGAATATGTGGAAAGACATTGGGATTTTCATGGTGCCTACACAATATATTAAAAATATCTAACATTTTAGCAATTGCTTTTTTAAATACACACTTATCTCAATAACATTTTGGATATTTAATATATTGTGTTTGCTCCTTGAAAATCGCATTTTCTTTCTACATATTCCTTGAAGTTTTCTGTTGGGATGTGGTATCTTTAAACCTCAGACACCAGGTAATTTAATATCTCTACCTTAACAAAATATTTGATTGGATTCTATAGGTTTCAGAGGTTGGGTTTGCTGGACTTCAGTGTTTGCAATTTTCCTGACATAGCAAACTGTTTGATGTTAACATGGGTGTCTATTCTTAGGTGACTACTGTTTGTAGTAAAGATGGGACCTGGACAGAAAAACTGAGCCTCTGTGAGGGACTCACTGGGAATTGCCCTTCACCAACAGAAATCAATGACATCCACTACACATGTGAGAACGGAACCTTGATTGGTGAGGAAAACTCTAAAGGGGGATACATGTATAGATTTTTTTTTTTATTTCTTCCTGATAATTATTATCATTTTAAGATGATTTTTTTTCGAACTGACTCACGGTTAGCAATGTGTGCCTAGATCATTTTAATAGCTTAGTAAATGGGTGGCAAATGAGTTGTTGTTGCCAGAGCTTACACCAGGGAATAGCACGCCTTTGCAAATATGAATCATGGTTGTTTGCCTGTCATTTCATTTTCAGCTTTGCTTTCTTGAACACATTGCGATAAAAACTGTTTCTGGGTGTTCTCTGCTCGTAGGAGATAACTGCACAGCTTCTTGTGTCTATCCACCCAATGACCCGGTGATCCTGCCAAACAACATGACAGCTGATTCTGTAGAGCACTGGATGAACCCTACTAAGGTGCAGGTATGGCTGCAGTTGATATACTAGGACAATGCTTGTATACATTGCCCGTGTTGAGGTTTTAGGATGCTGGTAATACCACTTGGAAGCAAATATGAGTGCCTTTTTGGCATAAAAAGTTTTTAAAGGAAAGGCAGCATGGGTTGCCTGAGTGAATTAGACCCGAAGCTGCCCATAGACTGTAGAAGTTGAACAACGGTGCTGTCAGGATCTGACTGCTATCATGGAAAGCTGTTGTCAGAGCACTCTATTAAACTAGATGTGAACCTTGAGTTTAATCAACACACCATGTTCTTTAGTTAATCACAAAACAAAACCACACTTTTTATTTTAAAGCCCTGAAAACCTATGAAAATCTTATCTGTATTCAGCAGTTACATTATCACAATACCTGTGTCTCCTAATGTGAACACCCCCAAACATGATTGTCAATGGTGTCCAAAGACATGGAATTATGGCAGGGAAGTTTTTGTGGAATCAGTGGGCCTTTGTGAAAGATCATTAGTTAGGCTCCATTGCCCAAGAGAAAAAAAAATGTGACACGTATAGCACACCATGGCAAAAGAATGGGAGTGGTTTTCATTGCGCTGAATATTAGGTGTGGCTTAAAGGGGTGTAGTTAAATACAACGTACAGAATAAGCTTGTGCAGAAGAGAATGTACAGCGCAGTGTACAGAATGTGAAATAGGGAATGTACAGCATAATGCGCAGTCAGTCAGTTGCCCGATCTCCAGTCAATCAGTGCTCCTTTCACTTTTTTCCTGGAAGAATAGTGGGTATGGGCTGCATGTGGCATGAACTACAGGTTGGCAACCGGCAGCAAAAATCTGCAAATGCAAGCAGCTCAAAGATGGTACACTATCTGCGGAAATTGCAGGATGCTGGCTGATTCTGACTACATGTGCCACAGCTGATTGTTTCACACACACTGCTTTATATCAACACCACCCCCAGTGTGATGCCACCTGCTCCCTGGTATACACAGTTAGTCATGCAGGCTGAATTATCTTACTTATACTGCAACTTCTGTGATTTACAAGTGTGGCTAGCACGCCTCAACCACAGAACAGGTGTTATGTTTATTCGGAATCCTGATTCTCCACCACAAATCATGTTGTGCAGTTTGTGAGAGCACAATGAGCCCCCATCCCTCTTGGGGCCCATTTTCTCAGTACAAATTACAAACATAGTGGATGTCATTTAGCAATCTGGCCAAAAATGAATCAGAAATGGATATTTGCTGTTAGCTCTATAGCTTTGGCCCATGTATGTGTAGCACCCTACAAGGTAGGTGCTAGGTAAAGTATAGTGAGCCTTGTCTGCTTAACAGCAGGGCTATGATTTTCAGCTGGGCTGTCATGTCTCCCAGGTGTGGCTGTTGGGACTGGGGATTCTCCCCACTGTACTTAATGAGAGGTTTCTCATTGGGCAGTGGAGGAAACCCAGCCAATGGTACATTCAGGCTTGTATCTACCCCAGCATGGCAGATTAAGCCGTACAGCATTCTGGGAGTGGGTATAAGTTTGAGAGGAGCAGATGACACATTGTCTTTGGCAGGAAGAAGAGTCCCAGGAGGGAGAGTGCGGCTGTCTTTCCTCCTGTCAGAGGAATCGGGTGTCCCAGGTTTGCTAGCCTAGTGAGAGGAGACAAAAGGCTGAGCTGCAGAGAGGATCCAGTGCAGAGGACCAGCGGAGCTGAGAGGCGTCCAGTTTCAAGAAAGCATTTCCAGTTCGTGAGTACTGCAAACTGCCCCTGGGGGTCTGCCTAGTGAGAGGGTACCACTCCGGAGAAGGTCAGAGGGATCCGGGAGCTAGCAAGCCGATGCAGGAGCAAGAGTAAAGGGGTGCCAGTGTTGACCCTGAAGAGTAAAGGGGGTGCCAGTGGTTGGACCCTGAAGTATAGAGAGGGTGCCAGTGAGTGGACCCTGAAGTGTAGAGGGGGCGCCAGTGTGTGGGCCCTGAAGAGTTAAGTGTACAGCGTGCAGTGTACAATGTTGAGAGTTGCAGCAGAAGAAGCAGTTTACAGAAGCTACCTCAGTCAGGAAGGACTGGAGAGAGCAGTGTTCAGGACTTTTGAGCTACGCAGAGTGTCAGAAGTCAAGTTTCAAGTACAGTGCAGCAAGTCAGTGTTTTTGAAGCGCCAGCAAGTGTTGGTAGGCCACCAGCCGGCGTCAAGACAGCGCTGAAAGGCATTTTCCTTCAAGTGTCCCATTTTGTACCTAGTTGAGCCAGAGGAGTATACCACTCATTCCCTTCTCTCATCCCCAATATAAAATAAACAAAACAAACCAAAGATGCCGGACTGGTCTTTGACTCAAATCTCACACTTGGGTATTCAGCTTAAATGGGCTGAAGGTGTTACCGGTGACCATGGCAGACCCACATCAGGCCCACTGCCTGGGAAACCTGCTACATATGATAGCATGGATTAAACTCCTATATAAAGAACCAGTGGCTGGCGTAAGGGTGAATGGCCATGTCTCAACTCCCTTTTGTATACATAGAGGAACTAGACAGGGATACCCATTGCCCCCTCCCCCCCTATCATTTGAATTAACCTTAGAGCCCCTTGCAATACAAGTTCACTCCACCTTAGGCCTAGTAGGCCTTTCTATTGGGGTGCTGGAAGAGCACATATCATTATAAGTGGATGACACCTTGATCTGTCTGGTAAATTCCACCTGTGGAGGAATTCTGGAATGCCTCAGAAACCCGATCCACGTTTGGATTGTGCTCCAGAGTCTACTGACAGGCTGTGAGGAAGCAATGGGATGTCTCCCTACAGCCTGTTGTAACCCCATTTTTGCTGGCAAACATGCCACAACTATTACTTGCATGGTGCTTCTCCATTTACTTGATTGTGTAGTGTTTGGCAGGCTTGCCGCCTGCTGACTGCTTCAAATCAGGTGCACTTTGCCCCGGGTGCAAAGCTTCGCAGCTGCTGGATGTAAACACCCCCACCCGCTGCCTATTGCAGTTTGAGGGGGGACGGTTGGCTCAACCACAAGTCTAAAAGAGGTCTTACTGTAATAGAAAAAAAAAATTTCAGCTCAGTGCCAGTCTGAAAGGCCGCCCTGGAGGCTCACTTGTCTCCTGCCTGAATGTAAGGTTGATAGCTGACACTTTCTCTGGGCTGCTTATGGAGAACTATTAACAAAGCCAATATTTTCCTTTATGTAATCCGGACAGCATCTTTGTTATATAGCTGTTTTTGAGTATCTGCGATCTTTACCAAGCTCAAGAAGATAGAATGGCTTTGCAGCCTGACCCTGAACCTGACACTTACTTTCTGACAGGTAGAGAATATAAAAATCATTACAGATGTCAGTGGTGACTGGTTCTCTTTAAAACAGCTCTTTAAAACTGACTGCAGCATTGGGATAGAAAATGTTTGGGAGCTAGCAGGGCTAATCTATTTCATGGGGAAATGCTTATTTGGGTTTCTCAATCCTGTTGTTGCAAATACATAGTTAATACCAGAAAATAGAGACAGACAGACCAAACAGGTGGGAAAAGTGGTAATAAATAACAAAAGGAAAAATAAAGAATTACATAACATCTTAGCGCATCTAACTATCGCAGTGGATATTAAAAGTAATAAAGACTGGCAAAAAAAAACCAACCATGAGGATTTTTAAAGGAAACCAAAAGGAAGAAACATCAGGGGAAGACCAGAGATGTATTAGTGATGTGGAAGAAGACATAAAAGAGCTAGGAGTCAGAATACTGATGATTGTGATTGAATCAACAAATAAAGTGAAATAGGGTAGAATTAGGTGTAGCAAGGTTTCCAGGCCTGTGGCCTGATGTGGGTCTGCCATTAGTACCGGTGTTCCGTGAGAATTACCTACCCGTGAGAAAAACCTACCCTCGTCACTTCCGGTTGCACGGCAGTGTGTTTAATGCACCGGTTTCATTAAAACAGCTGGCCTGCAATACGAGTCATCACCGCTCCTGTCCCTGTCACTTCCCTCATCTGGGCTAGTAAATATAAAAGCGGCGGCGGCTGTATGAAAAGATAAATCACGGAGCCGAGAGCCGCTTTTATATTTACTAGCCAAGATCAGGGTAGTGACAGGGAGAGGAGATGACTCATATTGCAGCACAGCTGTTTTAATTTAACCACCGCGTCGGTAGGTTTTTATCACGGACACCGTGATAATTTCATACTAGTGCGCATGCGCACTAGTCTCATCCTCAGCTGCTCCATTACGTATCGGGGGCTGTGAGCATGCGCACTGCGGCGCTGCTCTGCTGTTTCTGGCCGGAAGTGACGAGGGTAGGTTTTTCTCACGGGGTAGGTAATTCTCACGTTACACCGGAATCCTCTCCAGCCCATGTGAGCTGAGTCCCCAGGTGTGACAATTGAAACAGTGACAACTCCGGCATCTTTGTTTGCGGTTTTTATTATGAATTAAGGGGATGGGAGAAGGGAACGAGTGGGATACTCCTCTTGGCTTGAACTAAATTACAATTTGATCCTGGAAAAATGCCGTTGGCGCTTCCTTGATGCTAGCCAGCGCCAGCCAACGCTCACTGACTCTGAGAACACTCTGTACAACAAAGAAAGTGTTGAATCCCCAACCCATAGTCCAGTAGATCCAAGACTGAGAACTGTAGAACTCCTGACACTGCTTCACTGTGTAAGTCTTTGAATACTTTCCCCCTCCTGGCACAGCTTGAGGTAGTATTGTGTAGAACTCCAAATAGCTAGCACTGTAACTGGCACATGCAATACAATTCTGGGCCCAGACTGCTGGCGCCCCCTTTATGCTCCTTGAACTCTTTAGGGTCCACTGACTATGTACCCCCTTTACAGCTAGCTGATCTTGGATCCCCGATCCTCTTCCGGAGTGGTCCCCTCTGACACTAGGCAGACCCCCAGGCGCAATCCTCAGTACTCACGACCTGTGTAGGCTTTCCTGGGACTGGACCCCTCTCTCTCTCTCCGCAGGCTCTTGGCACACCGGATCCCCCTCAGCTCAACTTCAGCACTCTCTGGATTCTCAGGCGACACCCAGAGACATCCACCTTCCTCAAACAGGAGGAGAGACAGCCGCACTCTCCTTCCTGGGACTCTGCTCCCGCCAAAGACACCATGCCATGCACTTCCCCCCAACTTATACCCACTCCCAGAATCCCTTGCAGTGTAATCTGCCTTCTGGGGTAGTTACAAGCTGGGATGTGTCCCCTGATTGGGCTTCCCACATTGCCCTATGAGAAGCCTCTCACAGGAGCCAGTGAGGATACTTCTCCCCTCAGCAGGCACATCTGGAAGCCCTGACACCCTGGCTAGATAAATCACAGCCCTGTTGTTAGGCAGACAAGGCCCACTATAGTTTTACCTAGCACCTATTTGTAGGGTGCTACATAGGCAAGAGACAAGGGCTCTTCAAGGACAGTATTTTCAGAAAGAGAGAGAGAAACTGAGGTGGCTACTAACCTTTGATAGGATGTTTTAAAGATTTTCTCTTCGTCTCTCCCATGCTTTATATAGCATGTCAGAAGTTAAATAATTGAGATATAAAAATGTAACACTCCTGTTTCTGATGAATGTTACTTCTCACATAATGCCATGTGTCAGTAAGGTTAGGGCCATAGGAAGAAGTTTTAAACAAGGATTTGGCTGGTTTTCACCAAGAAAGCTTTTTTTTTTCCTATATTAATTTGAATAATTATATTGTATTGTTTTAATTGCTAATACCTACAGGATATGGCTTTTGGCAATCCAATTTCCAATCTACTTTTCTCCCTGCAGTCATGTTTAATAATAAAAGAACACCATCATATTATATGTACACAAGCATCTTCTCACCCACTTCTCCCCGTCAGATCTTATTTACAATCATGTGAAAGACAAAGCCCAGTAAGACCTGCCAGATAACAATAGCTCTCAATGAAATAATGGATCTGCTGTGTCCATTGTCTCTGGCTGAAATAGAGTTGTAGCCAGGAGCGGACTACCAATATCTGACACTGCAGACTTACTTTTTGCTCCCAGACTGTCTCTATGAACCCATAGTGCTGGTCTCAGGTTTCATGCATCATACTCTTGAGACTGGAAGAAAGGCATTGTGGGAACTGTAGTCTTCTACAAGGATATTACTGCACTGCTGAACTGTTTAAGAACTGTACTTCCCAAAAAGCCATGGGCTCCAGGAGAGAATTGTGGGAGAGACTATAAAGGGATTTGCTGAACAGGCCCACAGTCTATTGCTTCCCGGGATCCGGTGTGTGCATCAGTCTACCACAGAGGGAGCAGACTGCAGCCTACTGCACACCACCCAGCTGTCTGCAGACTCAGCCCAGGCGGGATGGATGACCAATGCTGCATCGCAGACATCCCTGCAGTATCGCTGATCGAGTGGAGTCGGCGGGACTCACTAAGACAGCAGAGCACAGCCATCTCAGTGACTCACAGCATGGAGAGTTGCCGCTGCCTGTTCTTCTAGGTCTCATAAGAAAGACATCAGGATTGGTGAGAGAGCACCTGCTCAGAGTCCAATTACCAGTTGATACAGTTTCACTTTAGTAAAAGTGTTTCTTATAACAATTTATATCTTTCTGAGAGATTAATTCACTTACTGCAAGATACTGTGTATATTTGGTGTATTTACTTGTTATTATATTTGGTTATTTACTGTTCTTTAGTGTTATTTCACCTGAGCCCTGGCTGTTTATCCAGTGCCTAGTTGATTAATACTCTTTTCAAGCCTTTTCTTTGAGTAAAGCTGAACTAAGGAGTTAAAATATATTTGCATTGTGTCAGTGTGTCATTTAAAGGTATACACAACATGTCTGAACCTAGAGTGTCAGGAGGGCTGGACGGTTCACAGGGTCAAAGTGGCGAAGAAGAACATATAGATACCAGCAACCTGGAAAGATCGAACATCAGCCTGTTGAGATGGAGAGATCTGCACCATCTCCTGAGAGAGGGACTGGAGGAGTTAAGTTAGAACCAGCTGACAACCTCGAAACGCTAAATGTTGGAGAAAATCCAATTCCCTCCATCCAAAATGCAGAAGAAGAAACTGCTCTCAATAGCCTAGAAGAAGCAGAACCTGTTTGTAGCTTCTGGGACATGTGGCTTGAGCCTGAATCCATAGAATACATGTATTCCAGGTTTAGGCGCCCACCCAAGAGACTAAAATACGATACAATTGGAGAGAGTGCTGATGAACTTATTTCTACAGCTCAACGTTCTAATTAAGTGCCAGCCTCCTTTGGTGGAGGATGACCCTGTTCCACCCTCCGACAACACTGGGTGAGCAACTAAACTGTTATTGGCCTGTTGTGAAAATAATTCAACTTTGTCTGATAACTTGTATAGTTTATTACTAGAAAATCCCTCTATTAGTCAGCTATTGCAATTCTTTTTGATAATATCATTTAGTAGTTCTTTTTAATTAAGTTATGTTCCCTCTTTGGGGACCAAAACTTTCAAGTAGGGGGAGGATGTATCCGGGAGCTGACTACCATTATCTGACACTGCAGGCAGACTTACTTTCTGCTCCCAGACTGTCTCTATGAACCCATAGTGTTGGTCTCAGATTTCATGCATCATACTCTGGAAACTGAAAGAAAGGCATTGTGGGAACTGTAGTCTTATACAAGGATATTACTGCACTGCTGAACTGTTTAGGAACTGTACTCCCCAGCAAGCCATGGGCTCTAGGAGATAATTGTGGGAGAGACTTTAAAGGGATTTGCTGAATAGGCCCACACTCTCGTTTCCCAGGATCCATTGTGTGTGCATCAGTCTGCCACAGAGGGAGCAGACTGCAGCCTACTGCACACCACCCAGCTGTCTGCAAACTCAGCCCAGGCGGGAGGGATGACCATCGCTGCATTGCAGACATCCCTGCGGTATCACTGATTGAGTGGAGTCAGCGGCACTCACTAAGACAGCAGAGCACAGCCATCTCAGTGACTCACAGCGTGGAGAGTTGCCGCTGCCTGTTCTTCCAGGACTCATAAGAAGGACATCAGGATTGGTGAAAGAGCACCTGCTCAGAGTCTAGTTACCAGTTGCTACAGTTTCTCTTAAACACTTACACACTTAATTAAAAGCGTTTCTTAAAGCAATTTATAGCTTTCTGAGAGATTTCTGAGAGATTCATTCACTTACTGCAAGATACTGTGTATATTTGGTGTATATCCTTGCTATTATAATTGGTTATTCACTGTTCTTTAGTGGTATTTCAACTGAGCCCTGGCTATTTATCCAGGGCCTAGTCGATTAATACTCTTTTCAAGCCTTTTTCTTGAGTAAAGCTGAACTAAGGAGTTAAAATTTATTTGCATTGTGTCAGTTATACACAGCATGTCTGACCCTAGAGTGTCAGGAGGGCTGGATAGTTCACAGGGTCAAAGCGGCACAGAAGAACATATAGATACCAGCAACCCTCAAGGGGGCAGTGCTACATTTATGGGCTTGTCTGGGATGTTCTTCACTGCTGCGGACCCTAGTCAGCCCAGTCATGAGCCAATAAGAGGGAAAGATATTGACTCAGTTGCTACAGTCACCCAAAGAAGGGCCCAAGGAGCTTGGATGGAGGGAAACACTGTTCTGGAGATCTCAGGAAGTGCATGTACAGAGAAGGAGATCTGACAGTGGGTGAGGGCCTTAGTGCCAGAGCAGAGAGCCTACATCTTGGATGTGAAGGCAGAGTTTACTCTGGACTATGTGTGGGTGCTGAATGAGTGGCAGGAAGATATACCTGCCTGTTTCCGGGAAGAAAAGGTAACCTTAACATAAGTAATATTTGCAAGAGAGGGAAGAGACTGCGGAGGGGCTACCATCACCACAAGCCAGTGCGATAAGGAGTTAAAATCTATTTGCATTGTCTGAACCTAGAGTGTCAGGAGGGCTGGATGGTTCACAGGGTCAAAACGGCACAGAAGATCATTACCAGCAACCCTCAAGGGGGCAGTGCTACAGAGCTTAGAGAAACATCACGATAAGAAGAAATGGCCACACATCACTGGAATTCCTATTGTCTTTAATAAGATATACAAGGTGGCACAACAAAACACCAACCAGTCCACGTAGACATGTTTCAGATAGTGCAACTGTGCTTAATCATTTCACAGACAAGTCACACTGATACATCTTAAATAGACCCAATATAAAGTGCTAGAAAAAAACCCAGGTATACAGTATCTTACAGAAGTGAGTGCACCCCTCACATTTTTGTAAATATTTACAAGCTGTACACTCACTACTTTACATTGTAGCAAAGTCTAATTTCTTCAGTGTTGTCACATGAAAAGATATAATAAAATATTAACAAAAATATGAGGGGTGTACTCACTTTTGTAAGATACTGAGATACTTTTGTGAGATACCCATATGAAATCTTTCAAATTATTGAGGATATGATTTGTGTCTTTAAGATAACCAGGAAGTTGTTCAACCAATGGCTGTAGTTGTTATCCAGCCACTGGGCCAAACGCTCATTTAGGGAGTTGATTCCTAAAATAATAGGCCTGCCCTGTAGGGGATTTACCCCTTGTGGGTCTTTGGCAAATTATAAAAAGTGTTTACTCTTTACACTTTGGTGTGCCCTCCCTCTGTTTCTCCATTTTATATTTTCCATATTTTTTACATTTTACTTTGCGTGTATTTCATAGATGAAGCATGTTGAATAATTGCAGGAGGTGATTGAGTGATGACGTTTTCGATCGGCCTCATGTTCCCACTTTTCCCACATGCACATTCTGTGAATTTAATTGCATGGACATCATTTTACAGTCTCATCACCCATTTAGGGTGCATTATTCCATGGGACATATGGCGTGGCTACGAGTCTATACTGTGGCCTTTATGTAGCTATACATTTTGAATCTTTTATATCATGGCTTTGTCTTTTATACATATGTGTCATCTGCTTTCCTTTATTTTCCTCTCTTTTTCTCCTCTTTCATTTTTATATATTGGATTGGTGCAATTCATCTTTTAAAGAAGGGCTCCACAGTATAATCATGCATGGAGAGCTTGTTGCTCTGCATACGTTTTCTTATATGTGTATGTGTGTTTGCATACATGTACACATATGTATACATCATTATGATTGTTTATATATATTTTTCCATTCTTTCATTTTTTGTTTAATATGGATGCCCTTCATTTGTACATATACCTGGGTTTATTCTAGCACTTTATATTTACTGGAGGTTTTACTCCAGAGAGCATTTGTTTTTATATGTTTGATTATTAGTTTGTCGTTCATCTTGAGATTGATTGAATTAGTCAACTGTTGTTATTTACCACCTCCTCAGTATCTATGACTACTGGGGATGGGTCTATTTAAGATGTATCAGTGTGACAAGTCTGTGTAATGATTAGGCACAGTTGCACTGTGTAAAACGTGTCTACCTGTATTGGTTGGTGTTTTGTTGTGCCACCTTGGATAACTTAATAAAGGCATTTGGAACTCCAGAGATGTGCGGCCGTTTCTTCTTATCTTGATATCGTTTACAGAGGCGAGTCGGGGCTGGCACTCATGTGGAGGTTCCATCAAACTCATTCATCTCACCTGGAGCAGCAAATCTTTTTTACCTTCATAGAGAAACATCAGGGTGCCCCTGTCCTGAGACACAACAGTAAGTGAGTACAAATTTCTACATAAAGGAAAATCCCCTCTACACAGTCATCACCAAAAAAAGGGCTCGTTTTGGAATATTTCATTTCAAGCGATAGAAACATGACAAGGGTTTTAACACTTCCACATCCTATCCTATATTGTCATACTTAACATATTGCATCAACACTTAGAGTCCTGGGCCTAAAGCTGAACCCCAGCTAGATAAAAACAATAATAATTAATGTACTTTCTATTAATTAATACATCCTTAAATTCTATTATAAAATTAAATCAGTGCAAGTACCTGGGTTTTACTTGATATCAGGCTCTTGAAGTACCTGAACAGATCTCAGTCTGGGGGAGAGAAAATCAGCCCAAAGACCCAACCAGTTACGGTATGCAGTAATGCAAGTTGGACATTGAGAAGAGAAAAGAGCAGAGTGACAGAGAGATAATCTCATCAGTCTATTTCTTCTCCTTTCTCTGCCCAGTCACAGGCTGAGGAAAGTACAAGGCCTGTAGGTTGTGCTGCAAAAGAGAAAAATCAGCTCTTCTGTCCTGTCAGACAGGACTGTGCTGTGTGGTTGTGTGTAGATGGACAGGAATGCAAATCATTTGGGCAGTAACGCAGCTACAATATATATAATCCATCCATATATTTAGCTTTTTACCAGAAAATAAGCTTTATGCAAGTGTGCAAATAAGGATTTATGACTTTTTACTGACATTCCTGATCATGCTTGTTTAGAATCTGTGTCACAGTCATAATGAAGGAAGTGGGTCAGCTTGAAAGCCAGGAAACTAGCATTCTAGGAAGGCAGTCATATTTCTTTTATGATAGTTTTATTTAAAAAATTATCCTTACCCTTACTTTCAAAATCTGGTTGAATATTGTTGCACATGTATGTTCTTGGTAACTGTTATGCCTCGTACACACGCAACGATTGTTGGCCGTGAATTTTTCGGCCAACGTCCGATCGGCTGATTTTTCGGCTTGTTAGTATGATGCTTCCGACAACCGAACAAAATCTGGTGTGCATGCTATAAAATTTTTGTTGGCCGTCAACAGAACGGCCGATTTTCCATCAGTCAGTACAGATTTCGGCAGACAAAAATCAGATGAGCAAGACTGGGCATGCTCAGAGAAGAAAAAACACATGGAAAGTAAACCATCACATGACATCACTTCTGAAGTTGGTTGTTGTTGGCCGAGAAAATTTGTGTGCAGTCTATAGCACATTTCAACCAACACAACAACACTGGAAAAAAGACGGCCGATAATCGTTGCGTGTGTACGAGGCTTTAGTCTCCTACCACTTCTGTGTTCATACTATTTCAATATACGTCTTCACCATTTCTGAATCAATCTGTAAAAAAGAACATTGCGTACATACCTATCCACTATTTTACACCGATCAGCCTTGGCTTTAAGACCACTGACAGTTTAACCACTTGCCGACCGCCGCACGACTATCTACGTCGGCGGTCAGCCCCTCACAGGCAAACTAACGTAGGGCTACGTTGCTTGCTTGTGAGGGTCTAGGGAGCGAGCGCGCGCCCCCCGGGGCGCGCTCCCGCTCCCGCGTGGTCACGGACCCCCCCGCGCGTGTGACCAGCGGACCCGATGTCCGCCGGTCACTCGGCGATCGGCGGGGGAGAGGGAGAATGTCAGGCAGCTTGTGTAAACAAACTGCCTGTCATTCTCTTCGCTGCAAAGACACTGATAAAACGGATCTGGTATGTAGATCCGTTGATCAGTGTCTTTACAGCTAGAGCCACAGCCAATCACAGTAGAAACCACGCCCCTAGGGACACACACAGCCCCTCCCTTCCAAATAAAGTTAACCCCTTCACTACCAGTGTATTTTTACAGTAACAGTGCATATATATAGCACTGATTACTGTAGAAATGTCACTGGTAACCCCAAAAGTGTCAAAAATGTCAGTCAAGGGTCCGATCTGTCCGCCGCAATGTCGCAGTACCGCAAAAAAAATCGCAGATCGCCGCCATTACGCGTTAAAAAAAAACAACAAAAATGACAAAAATCTTTCCCTTTGTTAGTAAACGCGATAACTTTTGCGCAAACCAATCAAAATACGCTTTTTGCGATTTTTTTTACCAAACATAGGTAGCATAAAATAAATTGGCCGAAAATTTTTAAAAATTTTGATTTTTACATTTTTTTTTGGGGGAATTTCATATAAAAAAATGTGAAAAATATTGCTATTTTTGCAAAATTGACGCTCTTTTTTTGTTTATAGCGCGTGATCAAAAAATCGCACAGGTGATCAAATACCACCAAAAGAAAGCTCTGTTTGTGGGAAAAAAAGGACGTCAAATTCGTTTAGGTACAGCGTCGCACGACCGCGCAATTGTGCGTTAAATTCACGCAGTGCCGAATCGCAAAATACCCCCTGGTCGGAATGGGGGTAAAATCTTCCGGGGCTTAAGTGGTTAAGTGAATAACATTGATTATCTTGTTACAGTAGCATCTGAAAGTCACTGGGATATATTAGGAAGCAAGTACACATGTTGTCCATGAAATTGATGTTGAAAGCAGAAAAAAAATGGATATCAGTTTGTTGTGTATTGGGCGACATAGCTGTATACCAGACAGGGTGCCCATGCTGACCTGCATCCACAGCCAAAAGCATCTACAATGAGCATCTGTGCTTCAGAACGTGACCACAGCGCAATGGAAGAAGATGGCTTAGTCTGATGAATCACATTTTCTTTTACATCATGTGGATGGCCGGGTGCGTTCACGTTACATACACGGGGAAAAGATGGTACCAGAATGCATTATGGGAAGAAAGCAAGCCAGCGAATACAGAGTGATGCATTGGGCAATGTTCTGCTGGGAAACCTTGGTTCTGCCATTTGTGAAGATGTTACTTGACATGTACCATATACCTAAACATTGTCTCTGACCAAATATACCCCTTCATGGAAACGGTATTCCCAGATAGCAGTGGCCTCTTTCAGCAAGATAAAGTGCCCTGCCTCACTGCAAAAATGTTTCACAAATGGTTTGAGGAACACAACAACGTGTTTGGGAAGTTATCATGGCTTCCAAATTCTTCAGATCTCAATCCAATCAAGCATCTGTTGGAAGTGCTGGAAAAACAAGTCCAATTCATGGAGGTCCCATCTCGCAACTTACACGAAAGGATCTTCTACTGATGACTTGATGCCAGATACTACAGTATACCTTCAGAGGTCTAGTGGCAGCTATGCCTCGAAAAGTCAGGGCTTTTGGCAAAAGGGGATGTTTTGGCAGCAAAAGGGGGGCCTACTCAGTATGAGGAGGATGCTCATGATGTTGTGGCTGATTGGTTTACACCTGCCCTGCTTTAGTTATTAATTGTTAGGGCTCTTTCACACGGTCTGCCTCCGTAGGCGGAACCGTGCTGCTCAGCGGGGATCGATCCGCGATCCCCGCTGAGCCGGCGGATGACAGCTCTGTCTCCGCTTGCAGTGCGGAGAGGGAGGTGTCACAGCCCCCGCTGCTCTCTATGGGGGATCGGATGAGAGCGGACCGCCTGTCCGCCCTCATCTGATCCCATCCAATCCGATCCCCAGGACGGATGGAAAATAGGGTTTACATCCGTCCGGATTTCACGGACAGGATCGGATGCGGATGGCAGCGGGCTGACATCCGCTGCTCCATAGGGCTGAATGGGGCATCCGATCAGATCCGCCTAAAAAACTGACAAGCGGATCTGATTGGACCGCCCGTGTGAAAGAGCCCTTACTTATTTATTTTTACTTTTCACATCCAACGCTTGAGGTTTCTAGGCTATGTTTGGCTGTCAGACACAGTCCCAGTGGCAAGAAACACTGCAATGAGCAGGTATACATCGGTGGCAAAGCACTGATACCAGAAGACGTTTGTATGATGCATTTATTGTATTTTGCCAAGACAGAATTTCGGGCAAGCACTTAGCTGAGTGCTTATGCATATTGAGGTAGTTGACTGAATATATCCTTTTGACTGTGATTTCTGGGAGGTACTAGGCATGCATGAGAACCAAATGCTGGGTGCCAATCTTCTAATGTCCATGTGCACTTGTCCTTAGTCTCCAATTATAGTCAGTAAGCTGCATCTCTAGACCTCTGTTACTGACCTAGGTTTAGAGATGCAGCTCTCTGTCTTTTGTGAATAGAGCTTGAAATCCCTCTCACACTGGCAAACAGCTTAGTTGTTGAAATTACTCTTCCAATATGCTGACATTTAACACTGAAACTATAGATAAGGAATAAAATACTTCTGCCTCAAAAACCACATGACAAAAAAAAAAAAAAAAAACAAGCAATCTGTTATAGAACAGTGGAATGGAATAGAATTGTGTATATGGGTTTCTGCAACTGTTTGGAAAATAGCCAGTTTTTGTATCTTTTGTTGTACTAGCTCAAAGATCACTTCTTGCATTCCTAGCATCATTTTGCTACAGTTATCCTAGATGAGAATATAGCTGTACTGAACTTAATCTCCTCATCTGTCTTGTCTACTCCGTTCACTAAAAATCCTACTGCCTCTTATCACAGGCACATTGAAATTTATGTTAATACCAATTTTGGCTGCAACGCATGTCCTAAGATTCACCATTTTCTTAAGCAATGTAATCCTGTTTAAATGCTGGTCATCTGTGCATATGTGCTCATCATTGATAACACATTTTTCAATTCTGTCAACAGAGTATTATGTGTACAGGAACACTGAAATGGTACCCGGATCCTGCCATATTGCACTGCATCCCGTCTTGTGAGGTAACAATGGCGTAGCTACTAATTGACAATGTTTTACCTTTAGTTTTGTATGTAAAGGCATGCTAGTTTTACATATTTGGCTATACAATGTTACTGACGTTTATTAATTTCAAGACCAGCCAAACAGAATATGAAATTCTTTGGCAGATAACCAATTCATATATACTGTCCCCCTGTCACTGGGCAAGGGCGCATCAGGTGATGTGTGTCTTATATCTGGCAGGGGCAGAGTGACCCCCATATTCATCCCAGCACAGGTGTTTGTGGTCACTGTCAGCTGGTTCATGCTGTGGGGAAAAACCTTACATGTACCATGAACTTGGGGGGGGGGGGGGTTTCTAGGTAATGTCTGGAGCTGACCTCTGGGGTCCGCCATAGCTTTAGTGGTGACTGGCGCTCTTTGGGGTCCGCCATAGCTTTAGTGGTGACTAGCGCTCTTTGGGGTCCGCCATGGCTTTAGTGGTGACTGACGCTCTTTGGGTTCCTTCAAAGGTTCATTAGATGTGTTGGGTTATGACATGTGCTACATTGTGTTATGGTGTGAATAAGCCCGGGGACTGTTTTTTGAGAATATATTGGGGGAGGGGGGGGGGGTTATATTGATTGGACCATCAGCTAAACCCTTGTTTTAAAAAAAAAAAAAAATTCATATATACTGATCATCCATAAATGTATGACAATCCACCTAATATTGAGTAGGTCCTTCTTTTTCCACCAAAACAGACTTATCTAGGCATGGAAGTTACTAGAACAGCAGAGGTATGCTGTGTATCTGGTACCAAGCAGTCAGTAGCTTTAAATCCTGTACGTTGTGAGTTAGGGTCTCCATAAATTGGACTTGTTTTTCCAGGACATCCCACAGATGCTCAATCGAATTGAGATCTAAACTTTTTGGAAGTCAAATCAACATCTCCAGCTTGTTGTTGTGTTCATCAAACCATTCTTGAACCATTTTTACAGTGTGGCAGGGTGCATTATCCTGCTTAATGAGGCCACTAATATCAGGGAGGTGGTAAGTCGTGGTATGTGTGAAATTAACACCCACATGAATGCCAGCACCCAATGTTCCCTAGGAGAACTTTGCCCAAAGCATCACACTGCCTTAGCTTGTCTTCTTCCCATACAGCATCCTGATGCCATCTCTTCCTCAGGTAAGTGGCACACATACATGCACCTGGCCATCCACAAAATGTACTTCTGATGCTGACATGCCCTTTGTAGGGGATTTTGGCTGTGGATATGGGTCCGTATAGGCACCCTGACTGATCTGCTGATACACAGCACCGTACACAAAAAAATGCAATGCCCATTCTTCTTTCAACAAAATAACTTTAGAGATAAAATGTTTACTTGCTGCCTAATCCAACTGACTTTCAGATGCCATTGTAACATGATAATCTATTTCCTACACTTAACCACTTAACCCCCGGAGGATTTTCCTGCTCAAAGACCAGGGCCTATTTTGCTATTCAGCACTGCAGGAATTTAACGGACAATTGCACGATCGTGCAACGCTGTACCTAAACGAAATTGACGTCCTTTTTTTGCCACAAACAGAGCTTTCTTTTGGTGGTATTTGATCACCTGTGCGATTTCTATTTTTTGCGCTAAAAACAAAAAAAGAGTGACAATTTTGAAAAAATAACAATATTTTTCACATTTTTTTATATGAAATTCTGAAAACAAAAAAAGGTAAAAATCTAATTTTTTTAACATTTTAGGCCAATTTGCTTTCTGCTACATATTTCTGGTAAAAAAAAAAAATTGCAATAAGCGTATTTTGATTGGTTTGCGCAAAAGTTATTGCGTTTAATAACTACGGGAAAGATTTATGTAATTATTATTATTTTTTTTTTTTTTAAAGAGTAATGGCGGCGATCTGCGATTTTGTTTGTGGGACTGCAACATTTCGGCGGACAGATCGGACCCCTGACTGACATTTTTGACACTTTTGGGAGTACCAGTGACATTACTACAGTAATCAGTGCTATACATATGCACTGTTACTGTAAAAATGACACTGGCAGGGAAGGGGTTAACTTTATTAGTGATCAAGGGCTTAAGTGTGTCCCTAGGGGCGTGCTTCTAATTGTCAAGGGGCGTGGCTTTTGATGTAACCACAGAGACATACGATCCTACATAGCAGGGTCGTATGATCGCTGCTGTTACACCAGGGAGAATGACAGGCGGCTTTGTTTACATCAGCTGCCTGCCTTTCTCCCTCTCCAGCGTGAGATCGCGAGTGGCCGGCGGACATCGGTCACTCACGCGGGGACCTCAGTGAATGAGCGGGAGCAGGAGCGCGCCTCTGGCAGCGCGCGCTCACCCCCTGCAGGCTCCTGGGCGAGCGACGTAGTACTACGTCACTTTGCCCAGGAGTGGCTGACCGCCGCAGTAAATGTACTTGCGGCGGTCGGCAAGTGGTAAAAGGAGAAGCGTGGGATATAAAAAAAAAAAACATACATACTCACCTATATGGTTACAGCATCAGTCCAATACTGCATCTGCCCCCCCCCCCAAGGCTCTAAGACCAAGAACTGAGCTATCACATGATCACTGATCGTTCAATGAGCAGAGAGCAGGCACTGTTAGTCATTGATCTCTGCTGTGCCTCTTCAGCGCCCCCTGGAATACTGGGCTATGGAGGGGGTGGCTGCTGGTCAGGCATCTGGGTGGACCAGCTCTGTGACGTTGGCTAACAGCATCCTTTAGCACACTCTCGGCTGAATTTGGGTCTCAAGAGTGTAGAAATAAGTGCACTTCTGTGACCCAGAGAAGTTCAGCCAAAAAAGCATTGACCATGTTTCTATTTAATCTGGCAGTGGTCATAAAGTAATGGCTGATCAGTGTATATGGGTTTCAATAGCATGTTTAACTTTTTGCCTTGAGGTCTGCTTTAAAAAAAAAAAAATCAAATCTACCCTACCTGCTAAAAATGCTTTAAGCTTCTTTGATGGGAGTTCTATTTATGTATATGACAGCCAGATACATGGTAGATGTATGTTGCCTACTCGCTAGAAGTCTTCCACAGGTGGCAACTGCTATACATCATGGATGTACTCAAAGATATAAGAACTTGCATGGTTTGAGCTGACAATAATTAAAATTATGTACACTTTTTTTTATGCCAATGGAACGGGAAAATAACTGCTTGTAAAATCCATATATTTTCTAATTTCACTGTAAGCCAACACGTGTCCTATCTGACTTCTAGAGTGTATTTCTTTTTAATATTTTCGTGCTGGATTTATGTTTTGTTAATTCTGGCAAAATGAGATCACCACAAAGCCTTTGTTTTTCACTGCTCTTGAAGCTGCTGAACACGAAAAAATCCTCTGTGCTGACAAAGACGAGACTTTCTGGCAGTGGTACAGCTTTCAAAGTACGGAGCCATATGTCAGCTGAACTGACGGCTTTATAAGCACATGTTCTGGGATTTACTAAGTGTCAATGACTTCGGTGGCAATTTATTTCCAAATCAGGGTGTGATATCTCTCATTAGTGCCTGGTGAATCTGCTCCGCAGAGAGTGATTTACTTCTGCAAAAAGATCGAATGATCTTTGAGGAAGAAATTAAACACAGCCTTCTTTTTACCAGTGAAATCTCACAATATTTTAAAGGAATATAAATTCTGTTGAAATAGAGCCCATTACATGAGATTTTTGGTATAGAGAATCGTTTGATTTTGACTGGTGCGGTATATTACTTGCTTTATGTTTAATTTTTCGTGGAAATGTGAGACCCATTAAAATATTTTAAGTGGTAATTATAAAGCTTTATGTCTCGCTCATCTCCCCTTAAACTATGTTCGAAATGCCAGGCCGTAATTGTGGTGGGCTTAGGGCATGCAGTGGGACTTGGGGTGCCAACACCTGTCCCGGACACATCATTATTTATGGGTTCTGTGGAAACATTTTAGAAACTTCTAAAAGCAATCAAGTCACAAGGCATCTTCCTGAAAAGTGGGGATTAGCCTTCTGTATCTTAAATGGTACGTCTAAATGCTAAGGAAACACATTAGCATTAAGGGTAATACATTTCCTATCATCGGGTGTACATTTTTCTATTACCCTAAACCTACGTATGTCATCTTAAAATAATTTTTGCTGTTTCAATACTGAAGGTTCTATTTACAAAGGTCCCATTTTACACAATCCTTGCTCTTTTAGTAAAAAGAAACAGGTTTGCTTTAATCCTCCACCCCTCCCGAGTATATACTTACCCCTCTTTTATTCCCCCACCAAGCACTGGGAACCATAGGGAACACCCAGTACTTCTGGGTAAAAAGACTTATGTGACTCAATCCATGTTACAGATTTGGTCCATAGCCCTGTGTAAGCTATGACTCCAGTAACTTAGCCTCTGGACACCTGGGCCGCATATTTGCATGAATTGCAATCAATAACACTGTGTCGGGAGTGTCCACCTTGTGGGCTTCTGGCACAGTGACTGGCGTCTAACCGAATTCTCCCAATTGCATGTATGCATGCACTTGGATCAAGTGACCGCCATGACAGCCAATCACGGCATTCACGTGCTCAGTGAGAGGAGGTCTGAGAGCTGATTGGAGTAATAGGACACCCCACCCTTTACACAGTAGATAGGAACAGAGCTGAATATGTCAATCAGAGGCTGAGTGCTGGAGGTCCCTACCCTGTCACCTTTTTTTCTTGGTGTCAGGAAAACTTTTCACAAGTGATTCATGCTGATAGCAGAGGAACAAAGCCACAGACAGAAATTGCACTTAGTGCTTTTAAGTGAGACCTGCACACGCTATGGAGGGGTATGTTGCATTGTTCATATTTCATGTCTGAGGTTTACAACCACATTAAAGCTTACACAGGGCTTACTTTTACTTCTGTGGCTGAACAGAGTAACAGGGCAGCAAAGTAAGGTAGGTATATGTTGCTGGTGAGAGCTAGGTAAAGTGAACCTGTTGCTTGCTGTACATGAGCAAAGTACAGGTTTAGGCTAACCTGTAACTGAACTCCTAAACAGGGACATACCTATGTGTGATGGGACCTCATAGAAAAGTAATAAAAGTACACCCTTGTCACCCCACCATCTTAATGGCAATTTTCTTGATAGAGATTAGAGAATACTGTTATTGAAATCATATATAGATGTCCAAGCTATATATGCATTCATTTATCCAAATACTCACTATGGGACAGATTTACTAAGACTGGAGTGTGCAAAATCTGGTGCAACTCTGCACAGACACCAATCAGCTTTCAGGTTTTTTTGTCAAAGCCTGATTGAACCAG
This sequence comes from Pelophylax lessonae, assembly GCF_965119305.1. Taxonomy (NCBI): domain Eukaryota; kingdom Metazoa; phylum Chordata; class Amphibia; order Anura; family Ranidae; genus Pelophylax; species Pelophylax lessonae. Next base: position 231,952,634 of record NC_138775.1, on the reverse strand, counting down.
CCAAAATTAGAAGCTGATTGGTTACCTTTCACAGCTGCATCAGCTTTTGCACTCTGCAGTTTTAGTTATTCAACTCCTATATGAACAAACATTTGTGGACAGTTTATCATTACACCTCCACTTGCCTGAAATGTGTTTGTTTCACCAAAAGAGAATTTGTGAGGCCAAGTACTATGTTGAACAAGAATCCTGACTCACAACTAGCATTCCAGTTCATTATAAAGGTGTACAGTAAAGTTGTGGTCAGAACAGTACGCAGTTCACTTAATTTCTTCAACACCAAATTGGTCAGATCATTTGTTGACGGAACTGGCTTTGTGCATCTGAACTCATTATTTTGGGAGAGGTATCCACATAGACTTGGCCATACAGTGGTTGATTTACTAAAACTGGAGAGTGCAAAATCTGGTGCAGCTCTGCATGGAAACCAATCGGCTTCCAGGGTTTTCTGTCAAAGCTTAACTGAACAAGCTGAAGTTGAAAGCTAATTGGCTACACGTTGGTTGCATCAGATTATGCACTCTTCAGTTTAGGTAAATCAACCCCATAGTGTAAAATGCTATTGATTTTAGGCCCCATAACAGTCACATGGTATGACTAAAGTTAAGCAATTGCTTCTCACCCTACTGCTTACCACCTAACCATAGCCTTGCAAATAGCATAATGATAGTGACACTATTACTTTCCTGACCATAATGTAGTGTTGCAAAAGAAATCTGTATATCATATAGGTATAATATTTTGACAAAAGAAAGTTGGTTTTGACAATACACCAAAAAAATTGTTGTCTAAAAATGTACATAGGAATAACTGTGCCACATCTGATGGATACACCCCTATGACTTTCTAGTGCTAGACTTGTAGTGCTATTGTGATCCCAATTCTGGCCATCATGTATTTACAAATATATACTATTAATATGTTGTGATCCAAGTAGTGTCAGTTTTCATCTATTAAATGGTTTTGTTTTTTAACCAGAACATTCTAAAAGTGAACATCTTTTTTTAATGGTCTGTATATTTTAAAACGTAGTGTGGCCTTTAGGTTGACCTATAAGTTCTATACTAGGTGTTAAATTGTTACTAAACCCACAACAGTAAAATCAGTGTGCGGTAAAGCATGCTTGTTTAAGAAAAAAAGACTGTTTAATCCAACCCTCTCTTTTTTTTTTCAAGAAAAATATAATTTTTATTGAGGTTAAACAGAACATGGTATAAATAATTCAGTGTGAAAGCAAAACATTCAGCATTAACACCATTACAAGAAATAAGTAGTAGAAAAAATAGTAACTCTAAGTACAATGTGCAGTTGAAACAACATACCATGTAGAAATAAAAATCAGCAACAATATATATCGTAGAAAGGAAAAAAAGGGGGGGGGGGGTATCCATATAAACAGGAGTCATGTATGTTAGAAAATTTCAAGCATGCACACATGACTTATACCTCAATAGCAAGCTCATAACCCAAAATGAGGAAAAATCAGTAGAGGGAAGAACAACGGCAGATAACAAGAGGGGGAAGAAAGCGTGGGGATGGGGTGAAGGTGAGGGCGGGTAGAGAGGGGAGGGGTAAGGAGGAAAGATGGAAGAGGAATGGGGGGGAAAAGGGAGGGGCATGGAGAGAAATAATCCACTGCAAATCACAATCAAAAACTGTTGGTATGAAAACAACTCAGTCTGTTAATAGCCTATCCATAACCAATTGAGGTGGAGCCAAGGCTGGGTCATCCAGCCACAGCTGCCATAATGAGGAAAACTTCTTATGTGCCTTGCTTTGCTGATAGGTCAGTTTTTCCCTAATTAGAGAAGCGTTAACCTGTGCAATCCATTGCCCTGTGCTCGGAACCCGGGAGGAGATCCAATATCTAGCAATAAGCTTACGAGCAGTATAGAGCAATCTTAAAATAGCCACATGGGCATTCGGAGACAGGGCTTCCACCTCCAGGGCCCCAAGCAAGCAGATCACAGGATCCCTAATCCAACCCTCTCTAATCCTCCCCTTCTTCCACAGTCCCCAATCCATAAGACAGAGCCTTTGGAGTCACTCTGCACATGCTCGGTTTGGTGTGTATTGATCGAAATCCTTTTTTTCTTAGTAGGGTGCATGTGATCAGCACAAGGCCAGTCACCTCTGTCCAGACAGAGGGTCAGGGGCCATGCAGCCTCACAGGACAGTCAGAGGAGAATGAAAACTCCTCCTACAAGCTTTACCAGACAATAATAGAAGTCACAAGATGCTATATATACACCGCTGATGAGAAAATATTTTTAGCAGTTCATGTTTACTAAAATAATTGCAATTCCGTGCTCTGGTGGAGACCAGATGTGGTAAATGCAGGGTTTAGTAACACTTTAAAATTCTGTCTCCAATTCCTCAGAGTTGTGATAAGTTATCTCTCTATGTATGTTTGTGTCAAAATGGGCCAAAGGGATCATACTGCCACTGCTGTATATCTAAAGCTTTAATTAATATGGCAGTTAAATGCCGGAACTTACCTGCATCTACTATCTACTATAGAATGCACTATTTGATAATAAAATGCTGCCACGTTCCTGTGTAGGTACTTGTTTGGTGGAAGTTGCACTTTAACATCAGCAGTGGAAGTATGGGTTGTAATTCCACATTATTTGTAAAGCTGGTTATAATATATTTTTTTTTTTTTTGTGGAAACCGCTGTTGCTCTTGCTGGTACCATATTTTTTGCATCTGTAGCCTGAAGCAGAATCGTCTTGTTCTGATGCAGAAGATCTCCTGTGAGCTGCATACAAATGTGTCATAATAACTTCAGCTAATACATTTTCTGTTCAGACATCATTTGCTTGTTTACAATCTTTGATTTCTGAACAATTTCTGTGCATTGAAATGTTTTGCAGTACTGCAAATTCACAGTACTATGGTTGATATATTCGAGCTGTTCAATAAATAAATTATGTGACCATTTGGCTGTGTGCAAAACCAGGAACACTTACTTGTATCATTTACCCAATGATCTATCATTTTTCAAGGTCGGAACCTGGAACCATGATCCTTCTAAAGTGAACCTGTATTTTCCCATTCAATGTAAGCTCACAGGTTCACATAAAAGTATATCTTCTGTCTACCAGACCCAAATATTGTGATTCAAGGTTAAAGTCCTTAGGCCCTTTTCACACGAACGATCCGATCAGATCCGCCTTTCAGTTTTTTAGGCAGATCTGATTGGATCCTCCATGCATCCCTATGGGGCAGCGGATGTCAGTGGAGACATGTCCACTGACACCCGCTGCTATCCGATTCCGATCCTGTCCCTGAAATCCAGACGGATGGAAACCCTATTTTCCATCCGTTCAGGGGATCGGATGGGATCGGATGACAGTGGACAGGCGGTCCGTTCTCATCCAATTCCCCCATAGAGAGCAGAGGGGCTCTGACACCTCCCTCTCCGCACACAGAGCGGGAGGTGTCACCTCTCTGCTCAGCGGGGATCAGCGGATCGACCCCCTGCTGAACAGCACGGAGTCCGCCAACGGAGGCAGACCGTCTGAAAAGACCCTTAGTCTTCCAGGCCAATTTGGAGCTTACAGAGGGATTTTTCACTCTGCACTAGCAGGCGGGGGAGGCTGTAGTAGAAGGACAGGGAAGAAGAAAAGGAGGAGGGGAGGAGCACATACTATAAAAGTTTTATTAACATCATAAAAACTATCAATAAATGCTGTATTACATTCTATTCATAATTGTATGTGTGTAGGTGGTCCCTGCGCTATCAGAGGTAATTTAGGTCCCTTCCTACTGCTGCACCACTAGACTGGTACCAGAAACCAGTTAGTAGAAATTTAAATATGAGGGTGTGTGGCGCGCTTCAGAAGTGGAGAAAATTTAAATAAAGTTTTTATATTTATTAAAATATATGGGTGGTAAAATGTGCTATTATTTTCCAATTCCTTATCCTCGTGATTTGTAAATAAAAATAAAACTTCAATCAAACCGACATTTAAATAATTCAATAAAATCTGTAAGGTGTTAATCCAGGTATTTCAAACTATAAAGTGCTGAGTGCTTACAATCTTCAAAAAAATATATCAATAAATGTCTATAAAACTCATTAAATTAATAAAGTGCAAATTCCAGTGAATGTCCGTTTTTTTCTTTCCACCACAAACAATTAATATGATAAATCCAACTGTGTATCTACAACTTATATCACAAAGTGCTTCTGTGCAAAATAAAGTGCAGTGACTTGTTCCTCCACCAGGTGTCACCTCTAGGTGTTCTAAACTCTCACCTTCATGGAGTATATAAATCGCCTGAATGTGTATATTTATCCCCCGATTGGGTGGTTGTTGGCCTGGGTTTACTGTCTGCAGAGTCCTACTCGTGGTCCCGGGGTCCTTCTCAGGATTCGTATCAGGGTGCTTTGGTCCTCAGGTATCCTAATCTCCTAGCGCGACCTCAGGGCTCATTAAACATAGAGGGCCATCATGGTGTAGTATTTAAAACCACTTTATTCATAGATAAAATCATTACACTTACAATTTTCCAGCTTGTTATGGGCGTAATACAAGTCCAAGTAACGTTGGGAGTACTTGGCTCCGGTCCGTAACGTCACTTCCAGTTATTCTGGCAGCTCCTCCTATGCGTTACGTCACATCACGTGACTTCCCTGAGCACATGCTCAGTTTTCAGTGAGTTTCTATGCTGAGCGTTTCCTTTCTATCACATCTGAGCAGCCCATGTGACCATAGAGTCACACATGGGGGCGTAAACACAGTGGTAAAGGACAGCCCACTTCCTCCCTCCTCCTCCATGCCCACTAACTAAACACTATAGGGATGGGATATAATATGTGAATTAATGGAGGCTTTACCTCCCTCTTATTATTAGACACAGACTGTAGGGGCATGACACAGCCCGTGACTGGCAGAAATCTGTCCACATCATGTTATTTCCACAAAATAATAAAGATTTGATTCCAAATATATATTTTTATGCAATTTAAAACAGTTTATTGATATTTATTTATTTATTATTACTCTTTATTTTAAAGACTGTTATTTTTATTTTATTTTTTGAACATATGGCCAGCAGCAGAGGACTAGAAGCTCCTCCTGCTTATGTGTCCCTCAGACAGGCTGGGAAAAAGCTGAACCATGTGACATCTGTATATCGATTAGGAAAAAAGTACCAATACAAATACTCTATATAAATCATACGGTATATTTATTGTATACACTAACATGAAAATCGTATGTATACAGGTTCTCAATTTTATACAGTGCTAGCATTCAATGAAAAAAATACCATTCAAAATTTTGAAGAACCTATATTCAAATGATTTTTTATATGTTTAGTGATTGTTGGGGATGGGTTTAGTACAGCAGCTGGTCTTTCACTGTTTACAGATAGACTTTATACAGCACAATGTTGATTTGGGGTGGTTTATCATAGCACAAAAGGGTATTATTAATATTTATTGTATAGCCATAAAAATGCTTACTTTAGAATTTATAGGGACTGGCACATACATTCATGCCCCTTGACAATTATAATTCTGGCCCCTGGAATTTATAACATATCATAGGCTTTCAGCTACAAAAAAATCCAGAGATCTTCAATGTAAGCAGTGAAGGGAGTTACTTGACATGTTTTGTAGCCATATATTGCCACTTGCTCAGGAGATTAAAACTGGAACTTCACTTTCTCAATCAATATTGACTATTTTAAATCCTTATGCTAAATAGTAAATAGATAGGGAAGTATATTATATTTACTTGTTTTAAATAGTTTATTAAAGGCCCGGACTGGGACAAAAAATAGGCCCAGGCATTTTAGACTGAGCAGCCCTGAGCCCGAGGAACCTTCCCTTGGAGCCCAGAGGGTGAATGCCAGGGCCCAGTTTTGAGTGTGACCTTTGCAACCTTGGTAGTCCTGCCACTGGCATCATTCGTTTTTTTTTTTACAATTTACTTTTAGGAGTCCCGTTGGGAGGCTTTGGTGAGATATCAGAAGCCCAAGCAGATCTCTGATTTTTCACCTTTGAGACAGAGAAAGGAGATTGAGAACACAGCCCTCAATCTGCATCTCTGCAGTCTCAGCTGCACAGAATGAATGGACAGGAATAGCTCTGCATAGAGGCTTTCTTTTTAATAAACTGAAGTATAGTAAACACAGTTTACTATGACTCCGTTCTGAAGGGACAAAGTCAGTGATCGGTACCGATCACTGACTGTCCATTCAAACAAGGAAGGGGCTTGTAAATTACTCCCATTGTGGGGCCCTTCATTAGGTCCTGATGCAGAACCCCTTTACATGTTCAGCTGCAGGGCCCCCCACAGTGGTGGAATGCTGGGGCCCAGTCGCAAGTGAGACCTTTGCAACCCTGGTAGTTCCGCCAATGTGTGCTAGTAATATTTTTTGAGGCTCTGTAGCACTCCCCTGGCACTGCTCCTAGTGGCAGGGAGGCTACACTTGCCCCCTGCAGCATGGGTGGGGTCACTATTGCAACCCCTAAAGCTCCACCAATGAAGCTTTATACAATGGGAGGGAGCAGTGAGCAGTAATAAATGTGGGGGGAGCAATATACAGTGGAGGGGGGCAGTGAGCAGCATAAGGAGGGGGAGCAGTGGGCAGTATACATTTGGGGGGAACAATGAGTAATATATGGGGGGGGCAGTATACAGTGAGGGAGAGCAGTGAGCAGTATACAGGGGGAGAGCAGTGGGCAGTGTACAGGGGGGAGCAATTAGCAGTATACATGGAGGGGGGCAGTGAGTAGTATACATGGGGAGAGCAGTGGGCAGTATACAGTAAGGGGGGAGCAGTGAGCAATAAATGGGGGAGAGCAGTGAGCAGTATATGAGGGGGCAGTGGATAGTATACAGTGGGGGGGGGGGGCAGGGAGCAGTATATGGGGGGGGGGGGCTGTGGGCAGTATACAGTGTGGGGAGGGACAGTGAGCAGTATATAGGGGGAGAGCAGTAGGCAATATGCAGGGGGAGCAAGCAGTATGCAGGGGGAGCAGTGGGCAGTATACAGTGTACAGGGGGAGAGCAGTGAGCAGTATACGAGGGGGAGCAGTGAGCAGTATACGGGGGTGGCACATAGCAGTATATGGGGGAGAACAGTGGGAAGTATATGGGGAGGGGGGGTGAGCAGTATACGGGGGGAGAGGAGTGGGCAGTATACAGGGGCAGTATACAGTGGGGGGGGGCAGTTAGAAGTATATGGGAGGCAGTGAGCAGTATAATGGAGGGGAGCAGTGGGCAGTATAGGGGGGGGAGCAGTTAGCAGTATACAGGGGGATAGCAGTTGGTAGTATCCGAGGGGGGGGGCAGCGATCAGTATACGGGGGTAGCAGTTACCAATATAAAGGGAGAGAGCAGTGGGCATTATACAAGGGGGGGGGAAGTGAGCAGTATACAGGGGGAGAGCAGTAGGCAGTATAAGGGGGGGAGCAAGCAGTATACGGGGGAGCAGTGAGCAGTATACAGGAGGAGAGCAGGGGGCAGTATACAGGGGGAAAGCAGTGGGCAGTATACAGTGACCGGCTAGAGACCTGCAACACATCTGCACATGCGCAGAGGTTTCTCACACATGCTCACCAATGCCACAGGTCTCATGGTTTCAGATACCAGCGGTGTGTGCGCATATGTGTGAAACAGATGTGATAGGTTCCCAAAGACCTGCCAGAGGCCTTGGATGCATCTGCATAGGCATGAGACATTCAGAGATGGCAAGGAGGGGCAGGATGGAAAAAACGAGGACTGAAGTTCCCTTTTAATAATTTTAAAAGATGATCTTCAATTATGTTCAATTATGTTCTCATAATGGATGCATTAATAAAGGGTTTGGAGAGTTCAAAAGATCTTTGAAGGCCCCTTGTTTATGTTGTAGGTCCTGTTCTCTTTCACCTCCTTTAACACTGCAGGTCACAGTTCTGCTGTGATCTTTGCAGGATGCCTCATTGCGTGAGCCTGATGAAGAGGTCCTGGGAGTTTCCAAAACATTATAATTTACAATGTGATCTCTTTGAAGGTTGAAGAAAATGTTTAACTTTACTTTTAAGATCCAAGGTGTGCCAGGAATATATTTAATCTATCTATCAATTGGCAGTTGCTGTAAAACACTACTTGTGAGGGTCGATTCCACAGAGAAAATATGTTAATCGGCCCTTTTTCAGAATGCCCACTTGTAGAAAATAAAGTGATAATACTGTATTCCCTCCAGTGTTAGACAGATTGACTGCACATTGATGACTGTGAACTAGATTGCTTTTGATGTCTTTTTCAACTTATATCTAATACATTTAGGGCATGGTTAACAAATCTTTCTCGAGAAAATGAAACAAACTTTGTATGCCTTTAAACTACACTGCTAATATAATTTTATTGATTGGAATACCTGCAGCCACTTTCAAGATCTTGTTAGAGGTTAACAAACTTTCTTCATCAAAGATCTTGAGTCTTTAAACTAATTGCTCATTGAACACAAAGCAATGGAAGTGTTTGTGTGCATTGGCTGTTTTTGCCTATTATTGCTTGAATGCAAATCATATCACATTCTAGGAGACATTTATTTGAGGAAGTTCCAAAGAGTTTTGAAAATGTGTTCTCATAAGTGAAACCAAGGAAACGTGCCCCCCTCAATGTTACCAAACAAGGAGTGGGAGGAAGGCTTGGCATTGGTTCTGTTGTCTCTGGTAACATCATATGATGTAAGGGTACAGTGTAAAATGTTTTGGGCTGATATGGGTAATATTACAGAAGTAAATGGTACTAGTTGTTATTTAAATTGAATAACTTGTTTTGTTGCATTTACCAAACATTTAACTAAACGTATACATTATCCAAAGTATTAAAAGTTTGTCCCAGCCCATGAAGCTATAATTAACCTTCTTGCTTCAAGTAACAGTACTCTGTTTTGACAATCACTCATATTTCTAAAAGAGCTCCCAAGGGCAGATCAGCTTAAATTAGGTTTCTTAACAGAAGACCCTAATGTCCTCTGCCACCAAGGTTCGAAAGTAATGCCTAAAAGTTGTCAGCTATTCACATACTAGGTGATATCAGTAAGTAACTATGCTGGCTTTGCTCACTACTGTGTATAACAGACAACTTAAAAGTTCCTTATTGAAAAAAAAGATCAAAAAGAATGTTTTCTTAATAATAAATGTTTCACTTTATTTTTGTAAGGGAAGAAAACTGGTTTGGCATGGGAAAGTATAAGGTGGGGAAGTAAAAGATAGGGCAACAAAAATGGGTAGAAAGGATGTACAAGAAAGAAAACGAGAGGGTAGAAAAATAATATGGTAAGAAAGCTTATGATAGGATGGAAAACAGATGGGAAAATAAAATATGGGATGGTAAAGGTATTACCAGGGTGGAAACTGGATGAGAATAGAAAAGATGGGATATAAAGTTAATATTAGGGAGACAAAGGGATGGGAAAAGAAAAGATGGGATGGTAAAGGTATTAATATGGTAGGAAGGGGATAGGTAAAGGCTTAATGGACCAAGAAAGAAATCGATATGGTGAAAAAGGGATGGGAAAGGAAATGTGAGACAAAAAAGATAATGGTAAGGTAGAAAAGGAAAGGTAAGGCAGCAAAGATTATATATTTGTATCTTCATGCGGGTTGATACCAACTAACACATATATTTTCCTATAAGGCACCGCTCCTTTCTAATTTACACAGTATAATTGAATGGTCTCTCATATATTTGTAGCACACTCCTAGGCAGGGCTTTTTTACTTAGAGAATAGGTGCAGGAACTCCCCTCTCCCAAGTCACCCCTTGTCTCCGCCCCCTACCTACTTCCAAGCACTGCCCCTTGTTTCCACCTCATACCCACCTCCCAGTACCACCTCTTCTAGAACAGAACCAAGTATCGTTAATTGGTGCTAAGTAATCTGTATGAAATTTGGAAATTATAATAAGAAAGGCAGTAAAATGGATCCCATGCAGCCAGCAACAATAGCCCCCCCCCCCCCAGCAAAAATAGATTCCCCCAGCAATAATAGACACCCCCAACAATAATAGATCCCCCCCCCCCAGAAACAATAGACTGCTTGCAACAAAATACCGCCTCACAACAGACCAACCCCAAGAACAATAGACCCCCACCAGCAACAATAGATCTCCCAGCAGCCAGCAATAATAGACCCTCCAGCAGCCAGCAACAATAGACCTCTCCTCAACAGTAGATTGCTCCCAGCAACAATTGACCACCAGCAACATAAGACCCCCCCCATAAACAATACACCCCTCCCTCAACAATAAATCCCCCCAACATTAGATCCCCTAGAAGCCAGAAATAATAGATCCCCCAGCAGTCAGCAATAATAGACACTCCAGCAGCAAGCAATATAAGACCCTCCCTCAACAGTAGATCCCTCCCAATAACAATTGACCCAGTAGCAACATAAGATGGGTGGTGTCTCATATTGCTAGTGGGTCATTTTTTGCTGGGGGAGGGTCTATTGTTAGAATAGATACCCGGCAGCTGGCTTCATTGGACCCTTCAGCACGCCCACTATCCCCTGCCACTGTATACATTCAGTACTGGAGATGCCGGAACTGCGTTCCCCAGCGTTCCCGCTGAAAAAAAGCCCTGCTCCTAGGTAGGTGCTAGATAAAGCATAGAGTGGCCTTGTCTGCTTATCAGGAGGGCCTGATCTGTTAGTTACCCTGTCACATGCTTCCAGGTGTGACCTGTTAAGTCTGGGGAGTCTGCCCACTGTATCCAATGAGGGACCTTGTTGGAGAGTGGAGGAAACCTAGCCAATTTCACACCAGGGTTTATGACTGTCCCAGTGGGTGGGCATTGCTGCAATGCATCCTGTGATTGGGAATAAATCCTGAGGGGGCATGTGACAGGGTGTCTTTTGGCAGGAACAAAGTCCCAGGAGGAGTTGGACAGTTGTCTCTCCTCCTGCTGAAGTGAGCAAGGTGGTCCAGGCAGTTGGCCTAAGGACCAGGGGTTGAGCTGTGCTGCAGAGGATCCAGTGTGCTGACCAGTGGAGCTGCTGGTCAGAATTTGTCTGGAAAAACAGTATTGTGAGTACTTAAGGATCTGCCCCGGGGTCTGCCTAAGAGAGGGGACCACTCCAGAGGGGTCAAAGGGACCAAGGAGCCAGCTAACCCAGAGTGATACAGAAAAGGGGGTGCCAAGTTGTCAAGCCCATAAGATTAGGGGGTAAAGGGGGCACAAGGAAGGATGTTGCCCTGATGTTGTTCAGCAGTACAGTCTACCTTACAGGATAGCTGCCTCAGGAAAGGAATACCTCAGGAAGCTTTAAGGACTCTTTCACAGCCAAGGGCAAAGTGAAGTAGCGACCTAGCCATGACTAGCTCAACACAGCGTTTAACGCTGTTAACCAGCATTAATCAGCATTTTCCAGATTGTCCCTGCCTATTGTGCATAGTTCAGTTCAGTTGGAGTATCCCACCCTTCTCCTATCCAAGTTCCTAATTAAACATAAAAACCAAAGAAACTGGACTGGTCCTTGTAAACATGCCAAAATGTTCTACTGTTGCTAATGGTAACCCAGGGGAACCCACACTCAGCAGCTCCCATGGGAGTAGTGCTACATATCCAAGTAAAGGGACCATAGAGAGATCTAAGAAAAGAGGGGATTAAATCAGTGCCTAATGAAGCAAACCATAATCCTCAAGAGCTATACTCAAATAATCGGATTTATTGCAAATATAGGAAAGAACTTTAAAAAGGATAGAAGTACATAACTAACAACTTCCCATCAAAACATGAAACATGTCATATATAATAACTTGCAGATGTAAAATTATAACATAATTGCCAAAAATGCAGGTTAAATGATCTTAATTGGATGTCATGGAGCAATGCATTTTGCCAAAGCTTCATCGGGATCCCATGACATAGATGTAACTCTAAATGTGCAGACAATACCCGTTCTTACATCCGCAGTGGCAATCCGCCCAACCAAAATTTATAAGAGACCATGTAGTGATCAAAACTATCGTGGGGTGATTAGCGCCACTCACCTATGAGCCATCGGATGGGTGAGACCATTTAAACTCCTTGACAATCTAGAACACAACCCTACAGATCCTTAATTAGTCTAAAAGTATCCCGCCGTCACCACTGACAACATTCCTACAAAAAGCTTAGTGAGTCACTGCTCTAACCCACTCTTTTCCTAGATCACTCTATGGTCCGGTGACTGGGATATACAGTATGAAACACAGTTTAATTATACTGTTTAAGGTAAGAAAGGTAATGATAGGGTCAAAATGAGATGGCAATGGAAAGGTTAGGCAGAAAGGGTAATGCTAGGATGGAAAAACTATGGAAAAGGCAATTATGGACAGCCAGAAAATGAGAGGATGGAAAGTAGGATGGGAGAGGAAATAAAAGGAAAGAAACCTGAGGGACCCAGGAATCAAGATATTACCCATCTTTGGTTCTCAGGAATAAGTTGATTTAACTTGTATTCACAATCATGCCATTAGCTCCTAAGTTTTACCATGTACTTTGGTTCTTTCTATTGTCTGCCATGAAATGTAGGCTGTATTCTATTCCATTCTTTTGATGGAAAGCGACACAGCGGATGCAACAGTTCTTAGTCTGCTAAAAGTGTTTCACATTTATCCACCTACACATTGGAAATGTATCTAACAGACAAAGCATTTCATCTCGGCAATTTTCTGCAAGCCAGAAAAAAAATATTGTTCTCTCTATACCCTCAGAGTCAAAGCTGCAAAGGTTATGTACGTTCTATTGATTTCCTCTATGTATTGTGTTGACTAACTCTGTGTTCCTGTGTAGCCCTTTCAAGCAGATGGCTGGTGTGACACAATTAATAACCGCGCGTATTGTCAGTATGACGGAGGAGACTGCTGTGCCTCTACCCTGTCCTCACACAAGGTAAGGAAACAATTCAACTAGCCAGACATATCTTTTCAAACAATGAGCTCTCTGTGCATGAACACAACTGCACACTTTCAAATTGCCGTTTAACTGATGAAAAATGAACATCTTTTTTTTTTTTTCTCTCTCTATCAGCAATATAAGAAATTACACTTGCTGTCTTGACATAGTAAGATAATCAGCCTGAAAAAGTTACATAGGTCAACATCAATATTTTCGAAGTCTGCTGACCCAGGAGGAAAAACAACCTAGTGAACAAACTGACACTTTATTCTTGCAGTGTAGGGTGGGGATGACTTTACTCCATCAATTACAGTTAGATTTCAAGCAAATAAAAATACCCTTTAATTCAGTTAAGCTTTATACAAAAAAGCAAAATGTTTCTTTTCAGTTTTGGATAGAGTGGGGTATGGCTAAATCCACAGTTTATTTTTTCTGTCCCGGAGTCACAGAGAGAGTGAGAGGAAATCACTTCTAGAGAGTGGTCACTGGAACAGGTGCCCCTATTTAAAGATTTTCCTTCTATTCCTCCCACAGTGACAACTATAAAACCCCACAGCAAATGGGGATTTGACACTCAAATTGCTGGCTTCACTAACAAAAAAAAAACAACTTTGCCAACAATAACTACCTCTGTCTGCTGTAAATGTGTATATTAGAAAATTGTATTCATTAAATACTGCATTGCATGTCCATTGGGACTTTATAGGAAAGTGAATATTCTAAAGTATATCATCAAGCATGTGTTTTTATTCTTACATCATAAAAACATAACATCTCATGAAACCACATTGCGACTAAAATATTATTACATCATGCAAATTGAATTCCTTGTACAACTTACAAAATACCCATACTAACCTGTGGGGATCATACATAAGATAATCATTGTAACAGATCCCAAATATTGGAACAGGTTCGGCACATTTCAAACAGGGTCTTTTTTAGACCTTTTTAAAACTAAAACAATTCAAAATACTAAACTGATGTTTTAGTCAAAAAAACTAAAATACAATTAAATCTAAAATGGTATTTTAGTCAAAAGATTATGACTAAAACTAAATCAAAATTTGAGGAATCTACTAAGCTGCTGAAAGAAAAAAAAATAGGGAAAAGTCTTTTCTAATTTTTTTTTTTTAATATTTAATGTTGGTATTATATTTAAGTACTATTAGTAATGACATTACAGCCAAAATTTACATTTTTAAAAAAAAAAATATATATATATATATATATATATATAGAAAATAAAGTTGAAATTCTGTTTGTCAAAAAGCAATATATATATATATATTTTTTTTTAAATCGGTTTTATTTATAAAGACGTTATACAGAATATTACAAAGACTAAATCTGTGTCTAAAATGCATGTTCAAACCCTAATACCATAAATAATAACATGTTATTAGATTATTACTCCAGCAGTATATAATGAGTTTGGCAATTCAAGAGAAATGCTTAAATAATGCATTAGAATTTAACTAAACTCTTTAGATTTTAGTTGACTAAAATGTACTGGAGATTTTTGTCAACTAAAATATGACTAAAATTAAAACAATTAAGATGACTAAAATACGACTAAAACTAAAATGGCATTTTAGTCAAAGAACTATGACTAAAACTAAATTGAAACTTGATGTTAACATGAACACTGTCAGCCAGGCATAAAACCGAATACTGGGATAGATATGAATTATCTAGACCAGTCTGCAATACCAAAATACAGTGTATATTATTGAAGGAATATTATCCTGTGCTCCAATAAAAGGGTAAGTATAGTGTGTACTAAACGGTCAGTACAACTTCTAAATGAACAACCCCAATAATAACAAGAGGTTACACTTACCACACACTATACCTACTCTTTTATCAGGGTCAAGCAAGAGAACACAAGTTATTGTCCATTATCACAAGCACTGGTGGTGTATACATAAGGTGATTTAAACATGAACAGCATGGAGCTAGCCAATCACCATCATGTCCAGGTACCCATTTTCTCAGATGAGTCTTGCGCAGCCTTAAAGGGATCGCCCATATCATCATTTTTTTACACCAAATATTAGCAGCAGACTATTGCACTTTTTAAAGAGGGATTTTGCACTACGTATTGCACTTGAAACTTTATTGCACCTTTTTTTCACTAAACATAGGAGTGCCTCTACCTCATTTCTGTCCATAGTATCAAAAGGGGATACTGGTGTGGATGAAGCTGATGAAGGGGTTTTTGGTTTTATTTGTTTTTATTTTTTTTTTGTTTTATTTTGCTTTAGTGTTATTCCAGTTTAGTTGGGTTTTCTGAGCACAGGTTGTTCTCTCATAGCTCTACAACAAATTTTATGTGTGATCCTGTATGGGAGGGTATGCGTATTTTGTAAGCCGTGCAAGGAATGAAATTTGTAATGTATAATATGTCTGCTGCAATGTGGTTTTATGAGTTATGTTTTTATGATGTTAGAATAAAAACATGTTTTATAATATACTTTTGAATATTCACTTGCCTATAAAGTCCTAATAGACATGGAATCGAGTATTAAGTGAATCGGGGAATGTTAGCTATTTTGAGTCCTATCACTCGTAATTTAGTTACTGAAGAATTACATTTATACTTATTGTTTGCCTGTATATATAATGCACAGACAGATTATCAGGTAATGACAAACAAATCTATACCCATTTTGCAGGGCCAGGTGGTTCCTTTTGGGGCAGAATGTGAGGAAGATGAGTGTACCTGTCGTGACCCAGAGGCAGAAGAAAACAGATCTCAAAGAATGGATTGGCCTGGACCTTCACCACTGGCCCTTGGGGACATACACAATCCACCAACTACTTGAAGAACTTCTGTAGGAGATATCACGGTCAACAGTTGTATCAGCATCATCAACCATTTGGGACCAGTTGTGGCCTTTGGTTATAGAATATCTTAAACAGATATGTCAATATATAATATCAATGATCTGGATGAAAATTTAAAGTGGAAGTATAGAACATTTGTACAAAATTACATCCACATCTAGGAATCTTGCATCCTGACCTCCCGCTGATGTCTACCAAATTTGGACTGAAATTCCGGAGAGCCTCTGTTCACTGTATGACATTCCATGATCTGCCTATGTTATATAAACTAAAGCATAGTAATCAAAGGCAGAAATCATTCTTTATGTCTCTGAGTGTTTGTCCCATCGTTTGCATGACTACAGTATGTTGTGTATAATGGATTTATATATTGGATTAGCAATATGTCAGTATCTCTGCTGTCCAAGGTATTTTATAAGATTATAATATATGAATAAACATCAGGGTATCACTGTAAATATTTTCCTTATGTTTTAAACGTACATGGGTTTGGTTTTTTTTTTTATCATATCATCTTGGGTGTTGAACGTCAGTTTCTGATTTATATTTTGATTTCCTATAAAATGTGATATTTCTGTCAGATGTGATATTATAAAACAAGGCATTTAACATTGTAGATATTTACATTACCTAGATTTATTTATTTAATTAGATATGAGTTTATGATCACAGGTTAAACCACTTACGGGATTCTTACACCCGAGTTTCCAGCTCCACCCTCCTGCTATGGTTATCGCATTGGAATGCTTCTCTTCTGTCTTGATTGTCCAGTTAGTCATTTATATGATATTGCAACAGGAGTGGTGAGATGACCTTCTGTGGCTTTGTAACAGTGAAGTTTAGGCTGAGTTGGGCACTCTGGAGGGGAGATCCTGTAAATTGAGTCTTAAAAGATGTAAGGCAATGATTAAACCTACTTTTATACAAGTCAAACTAAATTTAGAGTTCAGTGGGTACTCCTTTAAAACCACTTACCAACCGCCCATTGTATATTTACGTCCTAAGTTTAAACCTAAATACCGGTGTTATGGCAGCAGATAGCTGCATAACCCCGGTATTTTTTTAAACAGTGGGCGGTTGGCTTTCCGATAAGGGTGGTCCCAGCGGCGGATTTGCCGCGGGATCACCCTTCTGGGATGGCGGAAGGGGTGCCCCCCCTCCCGCCGCGTCCCGGTCCTTTTCCCCGCTTACCGGACCCGCCGGCAGCGGGGAAAACGATCCGGTCCCAGATCCTCACAGACAGGATGTCGAGTGAGGGCAAGCTTGCCCTCACTCGACTCTATGGTCTTGGAGGACCGGAGCGACGGCAAATGTCGTTGCCTAGCAACCGGTTTAAAGGTCCCTTTTTTTTTTTCTTCATTTTTTAGTGTACTTGTGAGATCTGAGGACTTTTTGACCCCAGATCTCACAAAAAAGAGGTCCTGTTGTGCCTATTTCTATTGCAAGGAATGTTTACATTCCTTGTAATAGAAATAAAAATGATCCATTTTTTTTTTTAACGGTGTAAAAATAAAAAATAATTAATAAAATAAATAGTAAAAAAAAAAAAAAGAAATTAAAGCGCCCTGTCCCCGTTAGCTCGCGCGCCGAAGTGAGCACATACGGAAACCCCGCCCACATATGTAAATGATGTTCAAACCACAAATGTAAGGTATCGCCGCGAACGTTAGAGCGGGAGCAATAATTTGAGCCCTAGACCTCCTCTGTAACTCTAAGATGGCAACCTGTAGAAATTTTTAAAATGTCGCCTATGTGGATTTTTAAATACCAAAGTTTGCGCCATTCCGTGAGCATGCGCAAAGCATGAGATGTTGGGTATCTATTTACTCGGCGTAACATTATCTTTCACATTATGGAAAAAAATTGGGCTAACTCTACTGGTTTCTTATTTTTTAATTAAAAAAGTGATTTTTTTTCCCAAAAATTTGCGTTTGGAAGACCGCTGCGCAAATACGGTGTGATAAAAAATATTGCAATAATCTCCATTTTTTTCTCTAGGGTCTCTGCTAAAAATATATATATAATGTTTGGGGGTTCAAAGTAGTTTTCTAGCAAAAACAAAAACCTGCCTCTACCAAAATGGTCACCTCCACCATAAAGCACAGTGCAGAATAAGGTGTGATAACTCAGTAATGGGGAATGCTCAGGTGTAGAGATGCCATAGACAATACTCGTGACTAGTCCTTTGCCATCTATCTGCCTTGTTTTGGGTACCTCCTCCAGAGCTCAAAGTGTTCAGTTCCTCTTTAAAGTTTTAAAGGTTTAACATTTTTTATTTTTTGCAAATTTACATTATAGGTTTTTAATAACAACCATGGATACATGTGTAAATGTTGCAAAAAATTAAGGCACTAGAAGATGAACTTGGCACAGTGGAGTCTATTTTGGTCAGCTCACATCTGTCAAATAATTCCATAGATAAAAACAACCCATATAAAACTCTTTTATTACCATTTTTGCATCAGGTTACATTCATCAATAACTATTTCTTATTATGGAAATGAGCCCAATGAGAATACATTGTTCATGAACGATATGAATAGCAGACCTGGCACTTTATCCCCCAACCAATTCCAAGTGTTACTAAACCCACAACAGTAAAATCAGTGTGTATATGCAGTAAAGCATGCTTGTTATTCTCATTGTGGAACCTAAGGGGTTAATCTTCTGCATTGAGTAAAAAGGCTGTTTGATCCTGTCTTCTCTGATCCTCCTCTTCTTCTACTGACTTCAGACCATTTCCTGACAGACCAGAGCATTAGCAGTCAGGCTGCACATGCTCAGTTTGATGTGTATGGCTAGAGAGTTTTTTTTTCTTTCTCTTGGGAGAGTGCATGGGATCAGCACAGGGCCAATCAGCACTGTCCAGACAGAGGATCAGGGGAGAATGAAAACTCCTCCTACAAGCTTTAAGCAGACAGTGATATAAGTCACAAGATTGCTATATACTGCTGATAAGAACAATTATTTACCAGTTTATATTTTCTAAAACTATTGCATTTCCATGTTCTGTTTACTCTGGGAGACCAGATATAGTGAATCTGGGTTTAGTAACACTTCAAGCACA
The DNA here is from genome assembly GCF_965119305.1 of Pelophylax lessonae. Taxonomy (NCBI): domain Eukaryota; kingdom Metazoa; phylum Chordata; class Amphibia; order Anura; family Ranidae; genus Pelophylax; species Pelophylax lessonae. Next base: position 231,933,827 of record NC_138775.1, on the reverse strand, counting down.
ACAAAATGTGCATATCAACAGGGTCATGCTGCATCTCTAAACCATAGAATCAGATAACAGTCACCCTTTGGGGTCATTTATGATCAGGTGATTTTTACAGATGAAAAATATCAGCGCTTACCGGAAAAAGCAAAGTAAACAGCAGCTAGCACTGAAAGGCAGATAAACCAAATCTTCCCAGTAAAATAATAAAAACAGTGCTGCGTTCAAACACAACAATACATAAAATTAACAAAAATTATGTAAAAAAGCATAAATATATCAAGTGAATAGTTACTATCCCTTTAAATGACATAAGACAATAATGTGTGAATAGTATATGTGCAATTCAAAAGCAAAACAAAGAAATAAGATCTGTCCCTTTAAATAACACAAAACATTAGTGTCGTATAATCCAGTTTATCTATCTATCTGTATGTCTGTCTGTCTATCTATCTACCTATCTACCTATATATATATCATATGACCAAAATATTTTTTATAAGTTTTAAATTTACACTTATTTTTTTCACAAACTGGCCACGTGATAAAGTGTCTTTTATAACCCCCTGACTGGATTTCTCTTGAAAGAATTCCGAGCGACTCATGAGCTGCTTGATTGCTTTCAGAAGCGGTGAGAAAGAACGTCCCCACCTTTCCGCTGCTCGCAGGTGTTTCTCCGGCTTACCGTTTCTGCTGGTTTGATGAGAAATGATCCACTGGTGCGGCCAGCTGCTCCTATAGGCAATAGATACTTGATTGCCTTTATGGCCTTGGAGGACCGGAGCAATGTCATGACGTCATTTCCAGTCCAAGCTGGAAGTAAAACATTTTTTTTTTTTTTTTTTAGCAAAAGATCAAAAATTTTTTTCATTTTTTTGCTTTTAAAGGTAGAGAAGAGATTTGGGGTCTTGTTGACCCCTGTTCTCTCCATATTTATATTATAATGGCTGTTAACATTCCTTGTAATATGAATAAAAGTGATAAAAAAATATAAAGGGACAGTAAAAAAAATAAAAAGTAAATAATAAATTAAAGAAATGCATATGTTAACGGTATTCACACCACACATGTGAGGTATAGCCGCAAATGTTAGAGTAAGAGCAATAATACTAGTGATGGACCTCCTCTGTAACTCAAAATAGGTAACTTGTAAAGGCGTTTAAAACATTGCCTATGGAGAATTTTAAATGGCGTAACTTGTCGCTATTCCATGAGAATGAGAAAAGCGTGACATGTTAGGCATCTATTTACCAGGTGTAACACCATCTTTCACTTTCTACAAAAAAAGGATATATATATATATATATACTGTGTATATATATATATATATATATATATATATATATATACATACACAGTGCCTTGCGAAAGTATTCGGCCCCCTTTAACTTTGACCTTTTGCCACATTTCAGGCTTCAAACATAAAGATATAAAACTGTGATTTTTTGTGAAGAATCAACAACAAGTGGGACACAATCATGAAGTTGAACGAAAATTATTGGATATTTCAAACTTTGTTAACAAATAAAAAACTGAAAAATTGGGCGTTCAAAATTATTCAGCCCCTTTACTTTCAGTGCAGCAAACTCTCTCCAGAAGTTCAGTGAGGATCTCTGAATGATCCAATGTTGACCTAAATGACTAATGATGATAAATATAATCCACCTGTGTGTAATCAAGTCGCTGTATAAATGCACCTGCACTGTGATAGTCTCAGAAGTCCGTTTAAAGCGCAGAGAGCATCATGAAGAACAAGGAACGCACCAGGCAGGTCCCAGATACTGCTGTGGAGAAGTTTAAAGCCGGATTTGGATACAAACAGATTTCCCAAGCTTTAAACATCCCAAGGAGCACTGTGCAAGCGATAATATTGAAATGGAAGGAGTATCAGACCACTGCAAATCTACGAAGACCTGGCCGTCCCTCGAAACTTTCAGCTCATACAAGGAGAATACTGATCAGAGATGCAGCCAAGAGGCCCATGATCACTCTGGATGAACTGCAGAGATCTACAGCTGAGGTGGGAGACTCTGTCCATAGGAAAACAATCAGTCGTATACTGCACAAATCTGGCCTTTATGGAAGAGTGGCAAGAAGAAAGCCATTTCTTAAAGATATCCATAAAAAGTGTTGTTTAAAGTTTGCCACAATCCACCTGGGAGACACACCAAACATGTGGAAGAAGGTGCTCTGGTCAGATGAAACCAAAATCGAACTTTTTGGCAACAATGCAAAACGTTATGTTTGGCATAAAAGCAACACAGCTCATCACCCTGAACACACCATCTCCACTGTCAAACATGGTGGTGGCAGCATCATGGTTTGGGCCTGCTTTTCTTCAGCAGGGAAGATGGTTAAAATTGATGGGAAGATGGATGGAGCCAAATACAAGACCATTCTGGAAGAAAACCTGATGGAGTCTGCAAAAGACCTGAGACTGGGACGGAGATCGTCTTCCAACAAGACAATGATCCAAAACATAAAGCAAAATCTACAATGGAATGGTTCACAAATAAACATATCCAGGTGTTAGAATGGCCAAGTCAAAGTCCAGGCCTGAATCCAATCGAGAATCTGTAGAAAGAACTGAAAACTGCTGTTCACAAACGCTCTCCATCCAACCTCACTGAGCTCGAGCTGTTTTGCAAGGAGGAATGGGAAAAAATCTCAGTCTCTCGATGTGCAAAACTGATAGAGACATACCCCAAGCTACTTACAGCTGTAATCGCAGCAAAAGGTGGCGCTACAAAGTATTAACTTAAGGGAGCCCAATTTTTCAGTTTTTTTATTTGTTAAAAAATTTTGAAATATCCAATAATTTTCATTCCACTTCATTATTGTGTCCCACTTGTGGGTGATTCTTCACAAAAAATTACAGTTTTATATCTTTATGTTTGAAACCTGAAATGTGGCAAAAGGTCAAAAAGTTCAAGGGGGGGGGGGGCAAATACTTTCGCAAGGCACTGTATATATATACATATATATATATTATATATATATGTATTTATATTATTTTTTAATTAATTAAAATGTATTTTAAAAAAATGTGGTGGGAAAAAACACTGCGCAAATACCGTGTGACATTAAAAAAAATTGCAAAAAAATGCAAATGAACGTTTGCTTGCTATTGTGCAGCATTTGCGCAAGACAATACAACAAAACAACAGCGTTAGACAACACCAACCGTTTGAGGATTTCCTCCATGTTTAGTCACTCCAGCTACTGGCCCTTTAATTAGTAAGTTATTACAGCTGCCCAATGCCCAGTGGCGGAGCTAGACTTTTAAAACAGGGGTGGCAAAGGGGTGGCAAGGTATTATTTTGGGGGGTCAATATACATGCGTGTATATATATATATATATATATATATATATATATATATATATATACATATACACACACACACACATACATATACACACACTTTTATAACTAAATGTAAACAAACATCCTAAGCGGTATTAAAACATTTTTAATTAAATAAACAATTATCAAAGTAAACATTCTTTTAAGGCCACACACTGATCACAGGGCTCTGCTCTAAAGGGGATCTATGGGGACCCTGCTCTAAAGGGGATCTATTGCATAGATCCCCTTTAGAGCAGGATCCCCATATATCTCCCTTTAGGGCAGGCTAGGGCAGGTCCCCCATAGATCCTCCTTTACAGCAGGCCAGGGTGAGGTGAGGTCCCCTATATAGATCCCCTCTTACAGCAGGCCAGGGTCCTCCCCCAGACAGTCCCTATCAGTCTCCGCACCGACAGGATTGGGTTCGGGAGCTGAGCAGCCAGGGGCAGAGAGCAGCAGACAGAGAGGCGGCGGCCATGGCGGAAGCACTGCATGAGGGTGATTAGGGTGTGCCTAGGCACACCCGGCACACCCCGTGCGCATGCCTATGAGTAGGGCTGCACAATATTGCCCCCCATCAATGTAGCGACCAGCATGCCCCCCCATCAATTGACAATGTAGTAACCAGCGTACCAACCCATCAATGTAGTGACCAGCATGATTGCCAACCTATCAATGTAGTGACCAGCGTGCTGTGTCCCCTTCAATCATGCAGAGACCAGAGAGAGACTTACCTAAGGTTACAGGTAGAAGAAGTGAACGAGAGGGCCCCTGTGTAG